>NW_026775573.1:99237582-99259582 GCF_030987335.1 Cornus florida | reverse complement strand
ATACATTAAAAAGGTCTTGTAACATAATAGGTACCTTTACTAAGGTATTTTCATTCAAAGATTCATTTTTGAGTCATTAAAACACTGTTCACGACTTCATAGGTAAATCGAATAAGTTGAACTCAGAACTATCATTTTATTCCAAAGATTCAATCTTTAGACATTAAAAAGGTCTAGTAACATAATAGGTACCTTTATTGAGGTGTTTTCATTCAAAGATTCAATCTTTATTCATTAAAACACTCTTCGCGACTTCATAGGTAACTCGAATAAGTTAAACTCAAAACTCTCACTTTCTTTCCAAGATTCAATCTTTGTACATTAAAAAGGTCTAGTGACATAATAGCTACCTTGATTGAGGTAATTACATTCAAAGATACAATATTTACTCATTAAAACACTCTTTGGGACGTTACCGGGAACGTGAATAAGTTTAACTCAAAACTCTCATTTTCTTTCAAAGATACAGTCTTTATACATTAAAAAGGTCTACTAACAAAATAAGTACCTTTATTGAGGTATTTTCATTCAAAGATTCAATCTTTAGTCATTAAAACACTCTTCGCAACTTAATAGGTAACTCGAATAAGTTGAACTCAAAACTCTCATATTCTTTCAAAGATTCAATCTTTACTCATTAAAATACTCTTCGTGACGTCAAAGGGAACTTGAATAACTTTAACTCGAAACACTCATTTCTTTTCAAAACGTCAATCTTTATAAATTAAAAAGGTCTAGTGATGTAATAGCTACCTTGATTGAGGTAATTTCATTCAATGATTCAATCTTAACTCATTAAGACACACTTCGGGACGTTACAGGGAACTCGAATAAGTTTAACTCAAAAATCTCATTCTCTTTCAAAGATTCAATCTTTATACATTGGAAAGGTCTAGTAAACAATTGGTACCTTTATTGTGATATTTTTCATTCAAAGATTCAATCTTCAGTCATTAAAACACTCTTCGCGATTTCATAGGTAACTCGAATAAGTTAAACTCAAAACACTCATTTTCTTTCAAAGATTCAATCTTTATACATTACAAAGGTCTAGTGGTAGAATAGGTACCTTGATTTAGTTAATTTCCTTCAAAGATTCAATCTTTACTCATTAAAACACTCTTCGTGACGTCAAAGGTAACTCGAATAACTTTAACTCAAAACTCTCATTTCTTTTCAAAGATTCAATCTTTATACAATCAAAATTTCTAGTGACTTAATAGGTACCTCAATTGAGGTAATTTCATTCAAATATTCAATCTTTATTCACTAAAACACTCTTCGGGAAGTCAAAAGGAACTCGAATAAGTTTAACTCAAAACTCTAATTTTTTTTCAAAGATTCAATCTTTATACATCAAAAAGATCTAGTAACATAATAGGTTCCTGTATTGAGGAATTTTCATTCAAAGATTCAATCTTTGGTCATTAAAACACTCTTCGCGACTTCATAGGTAACTCGAATAAGTTAAACTCAATACTCTCATTTTTTTCAAAGATTCCATCTTTATACATTAAAAAGGTCTACTGACATAATAGGTACATTGATTGAGATAATTTCGTTCAAAGATTCAATCTTTACTCATTAAAACACGCTTCGTGACGTCAAAGGGAACTCAAATAGCTTTAACTCAAAACTCGTAGTTCTTTACAAATATTCAATCTTTATACATTAAAAAGGTCTAGTGACATAATAGGTACCTTGGTTAAGGTAATTTCATTCAAAGATTCAATATTTACTCTTTAAAACACTCTTCGAGACGTCGCAGGGAACTCGAATATGTTTAACTCAAAACTCTCATTTTCTTTCAAAGATTAAACCTTTATACATTAAAAAGGTCTAGTGACATAATAAGTTCCTCTATTGAGGTAATTTGATACAAAGATTCAATCCTTACGCGTTAAAACACTATTCGGGACGTCATAGGAAACTCGGATAGGTTTAACTCATAACGCTCATTTCTTTTTAAAGATTCAATCTTTATATATAAAAGGTCCAGGGGCAAAATAAGTCCCTTGATTCAAGTAATTTCAATCAAAGATTTAATCTTTACTCGTTGAAATACTCTTCGGGATGTCATAGGGAACTCGAATAAGTTTAACTCAAAACAGTCATTTTCTTTCCAAGATTCAATCTTTATACATTAAAAAGGTCTTGTAACATAATAGGAACCTTTACTAAGGTATTTATATTCAAAGATTCATTATTTAGTCATTAAAACACTGTTCACGACTTCATAGGTAAATCGAATAAGTTGAACTCAGAACTATCATTTTATTCCAAAGATTCAATCTTTAGACATTAAAAAGGTCTAGTAACGTAATAGGTACCTTTATTGAGGTGTTTTCATTCAAAGATTCAATCTTTATTCATTAAAACACTCTTCGCGAGTTCATAGGTAACTCGAATAAGTTAAACTCAAAACTCTAACTTTCTTTCCAAGATTCAATCTTTGTACATTAAAAAGGTCTTGTGACATAATAGCTACCTTGATTGAGGTAATTACATTCAAAGATTCAGTATTTACTCATTAAAACACTCTTTGGGACGTTACAGGGAACGTGAATAAGTTTAACTCAAAACTCTCATTTTCTTTCAAAGATACAGTCTTTATACATTAAAAAGGTCTACTAACAAAATAAGTACCTTTACTGAAGTATTTTCATTCAAAGGTTCAATCTTTAGTCATTAAAACATTCTTCACAACTTCATAGGTAACTCGAATAAGTTGAACTCAAAACTCTCATGTTCTTTCAAAGATTCAATCTTTATACATTAAAAAGGTTTAGTGACAGAATAGGTACCTTGATTGAGGTAATTTTATTCAAAGATTCAATCTTTACTCATTAAAACACTCTTCGTGACGTCAAGGGGAACTTGAATAACTTTAACTCGAAACACTCATTTCTTTTCAACACGTCAATCTTTATAAATTAAAAAGGTCTAGTGATGTAATAGCTACCTTGATTGAGGTAATTTCATTCAATGATTTAATCTTTACTCATTAAAACACTCTTCGGGACGTTACAGGGGACTCGAATAAGTTTAACTCAAAAATCTCATTTTCTTTCAAAGATTCAATCTTTATACATTGGAAAGGTTTAGTAATAGAATTGGTACCTTTATTGTGGTATTTTTCATTCGAAGATTCAATCTTCAGTCATTAAAACACTCTTCGCGATTTCATAGGTAACTCGAATAAGTTAAACTCGAAACACTCATTTTCTTTCAAAGATTCAATCTTTATACATTACAAAGGTCTAGTGGTAGAATAGGTACCTTGATTGAGGTAATTTCATTCAAAGATTCAATCTTTACTCATTAAAACACTCTTCGTGACGTCAAAGGGAACTCGAATAACTTTAACTCAAAACTCTCATATCTTTTTAAAGATTCAATCTTTACACAATCAAATTTTCTAGTTACTTAATAGGTACCTCGATTGAGGTAATTTCATTCAAAGATTCAATCTTTATTCATTAAAACACTCTTCGGGATGTCAAAAGGAACTCGAATAAGTTTAACTCAAAACTCTAATTTTTTTTCAAAGATTCAATCTTTATACATCAAAAAGATCTAGTAACATAATAGGTTCCTGTATTCAGGAATTTTCATTCAAAGATTCGATCTTTGGTCATTAAAACACTCTTCGCGACTTCATAGGTAACTCGAATAAGTTAAACTCAATACTCTCATTTTTTTCAAAGATTCCATCTTTATACATTAAAAAGGTCTACTGACATAATAGGTACATTGATTGAGATAATTTCGTTCAAAGATTCAATCTTTACTCATTAAAACACGCTTCGTGACGTCAAAGGGAACTCAAATAACTTTAACTCAAAACTTGTAGTTCTTTACAAATATTCAATCTTTATACATTAAAAAGGTCTAGTGACATAATAGGTACCTTGATTGAGGTAATTTCATTCAAAGATTCAATATTTACTCTCTAAAACACTCTTCGAGACGTCGCAGGGAACTCGAATATGTTTAACTCAAAACTCTCATTTTCTTTCAAAGATTGAACCTTTATACATTAAAAAGGTCTAGTGACATAATATGTACCTCTATTGAGGTAATTTCATACAAAGATTCAATCCTTACGCGTTAAAACACTATTCAGGACGGCATAGGGAACTCGGATAGGTTTAACTCATAAAGCTCATTTCTTTTTAAAGATTCAATCTTTATATATAAAAGGTCCAGGGACAAAATAAGTCCCTTGATTCAAGTAATTTCAACCAAATATTCAATCTTTACTCGTTGAAATACTCTTCGGGATGTCATAGGGAACTCGAATAAGTTTAACTCAAAACAGTCATTTTCTTTCCAAGATTCAATCTTTATACATTAAAAAGATCTTGTAACATAATAGGTACCTTTACTAAGGTATTTTCATTCAAAGATTCATTATTTAGTCATTAAAACGCTGTTCACGACTTCATAGGTTAATCGAATAAGTTGAACTCAGAACTATCATTTTATTCCAAAGATTCAATCTTTAGACATTAAAAAGGTCTAGTAACATAATAGGTACCTTTATTGAGGTGTTTTCATTCAAAGATTCAATCTTTATTCATCAAAACACTCTTCGCGACTTCATAGGTAACTCGAATAAGTTAAACTCAAAACTCTCACTTTCTTTCCAAGATTCAATCTTTGTACATTAAAAAGGTCTAGTGACATAATAGCTACCTTGATTGAGATAATTACATTCAAAGATTCAATATTTACTCATTTATACACTCTTTGGGACGTTACAGGGAACATGAATAACTTTAACTCAAAACCCTCATTTTGTTTCAAAGATACAGTCTTTATACATTAAAAAGGTCTACTAACAAAATAAGTACCTTTATTGAAGTATTTTCATTCAAAGGTTCAATCTTTAGTCATTAAAACACTCTTCGCAACTTCATAGGTAGCTCGAATTAGTTGAACTCAAAACTCTCATGTTCTTTCAAAGATTCAATCTTTATACATTAAAAAAGTTTAGTGACAGAATAGGTCCCTTGATTGAGGTAATTTAATTCAAAGATTCAATCTTTACTCATTAGTGACAGAATACGTCAAAGGGAACTCGAATAACTTTAACTCAAAACTCTCATTTCTATTCAAAGATTCAATGTTTATACAATAAAAATTTCTACTGACTTAATAGGTACCTCGATTGAGGTAATTTCATTCAAAGATTCAATCTTTACTCATTAAAACACTCTTCGGGACGTTACAGGGAACTCGAATAAGTTTAACTCAAAAATCTCATTTTCTTTCAAAGATTCAATCTTTATACATTGGAAAGGTCTAGTAACAGAATTGGTACCTTTATTGAGGTATTTTCATTCAAAAATTCAATCTTTAGTCATTAAAACACTCTTCGCAACTTCATAGGTAACTCGAATAAGTTGAACTCAAAACTCTCATATTCTTTCAAAGATTCAATCTTTATACATTAAAAAGGTTTAGTGACAGAATAGGTACCTTGATTGAGGTAATTTCATTCAAAGATTCAATCTTTACTCATTAAAATACTCTTCGTGATGTCAAAGGGAACTTGAATAACTTTAACTCGAAACACTCATTTCTTTTCAAAACGTCAATCTTTATAGATTAAAAAGGTCTAGTGATGTAATAGCTACCTTGATTGAGGTAATTTCATTCAATGATTCAATCTTTACTCATTAAGACACACTTCGGGACGTTACAGGGAACTCGAATAAGTTTAACTCAAAAATCTCATTTTCTTTCAAAGATTCAATCTTTATACATTGGAAAGGTCTAGTAACAGAATTGGTACCTTTATTGTGATATTTTTCGTTCAAAGATTCAGTCTTCAGTCATTAAAACACTCTTCGCGATTTCATAGGTAACTCGAATAAGTTAAACTCAAAACACTCATTTTCTTTCAAAGATGCAATCTTTATACATTACAAAGGTCTAGTGGTAGAATAGGTACCTTGATTTAGGTAATTTCATTCAAAGATTCAATCTTTACTCATTAAAACACTCTTCGTGACGTCAAAGGTAACTCGAATAACTTTAACTCAAAACTCTCATTTCTTTTCAAAGATTCAATCTTTATACAATCAAAATTTCTAGTGACTTAATAGGTACCTCGATTGAGGTAATTTCATTCAAAGATTCAATCTTTATTCACTAAAACACTCTTCGGGAAGTCAAAAGGAACTCGAATAATTTTAACTCAAAACTCTAATTTTCTTTCAAAGATTCAATCTTTATACATCAAAAAGATCTAGTAACATAATAGGTTCCTGTATTGAGGAATTTTCATTCGAAGATTCAATCTTTGGTCATTAAAACACTCTTCGCGACTTCATAGGTAACTCGAATCAGTTAAACTCAATACTCTCATTTTTTTCAAAGATTCCATCTTTATACATTTAAAAGGTCTACTGACATAATAGCTACATTGATTGAGATAATTTCGTTCAAAGATTCAATCTTTACTTATTAAAACACGCTTCGTGACGTCAAAGGGAACTCAAATAACTTTAACTCAAAACTCGTAGTTCTTTACAAATATTCAATCTTTATACATTAAAAAGGTCTAGTGACATAATAGGTACCTTGATTCAGGTAATTTCATTCAAAGATTCAATATTTACTCTTTAAAACACTCTTCGAGACGTCGCAGGGAACTCGAATATGTTTAACTCAAAACTCTCATTTTCATTCAAAGATTAAACCTTTATACATTAAAAAGGTCTAGTGACATAATAAGTTCCTCTATTGAGGTAATTTGATACAAAGATTCAATCCTTACGCGTTAAAACACTATTCGGGACTTCATAGGAAACTCGGATAGGTTTAACTCATAACGCTCATTTCTTTTTAAAGATTCAATCTTTATATATAAAAGGTCCAGGGACAAAATAAATCCCTTGATTCAAGTAATTTCAATCAAAGATTCAATCTTTACTCGTGGAAATACTCTTCGGGATGTCATAGGGAACTCGAATAAGTTTAACTCCAAACAGTCATTTTCTTTCCAAGATTCAATCTTTATACATTAAAAAGGTCTTGTAACATAATAGGTACCTTTACTAAGGTATTTATATTCAAAGATTCATTATTTAGTCATTAAAACACTGTTCACGACTTCATAGGTAAATCGAATAATTTGAACTCAGAACTATCATTTTATTCCAAATATTCAATCTTTAGACATTAAAAAGGTCTAGTAACATAATAGGTACCTTTATTGAGGTGTTTTCATTCTAAGATTCAATCTTTATTCATTAAAAGACTCTTCGCGACTTCATAGGTAACTCGAATAAGTTAAACTCAAAACTTTAACTTTCTTTCCAAGATTCAATCTTTGTACATTAAAAAGGACTTGTGACAAAATAGCTACCTTGATTGAGGTAATTACATTCAAAGATTCAGTATTTACTCATTAAAACACTCTTTGGGACGTTACAGGGAACGTGAATAAGTTTAACTCAAAACTCTCATTTTCTTTCAAAGATACATTCTTTATACATTAAAAAGGTCTACTAACAAAATAAGTACCTTTATTGAAGTATTTTCATTCAAAGGTCCAATCTTTAGTCATTAAAACATTCTTCGCAACTTCATAGGTAACTCGAATAAGTTGAACTCAAAACTCTCATGTTCTTTCAAAGATTCAATCTTTATACATTAAAAAGGTTTAGTGACAGAATAGGTACCTTGATTGAGGTAATTTCATTCAAAGATTCAATCTTTACTCATTAAAACACTCTTCGTGACGTCAAGGGGAACTTGAATAACTTTAACTCGAAACACTCATTTCTTTTCAACACGTCAATCTTTATAAATTAAAAAGGTCTAGTGATGTAATAGCTACCTTGATTGAGGTAATTTCATTCAAAGATTCAATCTTTACTCATTAAAACACTCTTCGTGACGTCAAAGGGAACTCGAATAACTTTAACTCAAATCTCTCATATCTTTTCAAAGATTCAATCTTTACACAATCAAAATTTCTAGTGACTTAATAGGTACCTCGATTGAGGTAATTTCATTCAAAGATTCAATCTTTATTCATTAAAACACTCTTCGGGATGTCAAAAGGAACTCTAATAAGTTTAACTCAAAACTCTAATTTTTTTTCAAAGATTCAATCTTTATACATCAAAAAGATCTAGTAACATAATAGGTTCCTGTATTGAGGAATTTTCATTTGAAGATTCAATCTTTGGTCATTAAAACACTCTTCGCGACTTCATAGGTAACTCGAATAAGTTAAACTCAATACTCTCATTTTTTTCAAAGATTCCATCTTTATACATTAAAAATTTCTACTGACATAATAGGTACATTGATTGAGATAATTTCGTTCAAAGATTCAACCTTTACTCATTAAAACACGCTTCGTGACGTCAAAGGGAACTCAAATAACTTTAACTCAAAACTCGTAGTTCTTTACAAATATTCAATCTTTATACATTAAAAAGGTCTAGTGACATAATAGGTACCTTGATTGAGGTAATTTCATTCAAAGATTCAATATTTACTCTCTAAAACACTCTTCGAGACGTCGCAGGGAACTCGAATATGTTTAACTCAAAACTCTCATTTTCTTTCAAAGATTAAACCTTTATACATTAAAAAGGTCTAGTGACTTAATAAGTACCTCTATTGAGGTAATTTCATACGAAGATTCAATCCTTACGCGTTAAAACACTATTCGGGACGTCATAGGGAACTCGGATAGGTTTAACTCATAACGCTCATTTCTTTTTAAAGATTCAATCTTTTTATATAAAAGGTCCAAGGACAAAATAAGTCCCTTGATTCAAGTAATTTCAATCAAAGATTCAATCTTTACTCGTTGAAATACTCTTTGGGATGTCATAGGGAACTCGAATAAGTTTAACTCAAAACAGTCATTTTCTTTCCAAGATTCAATCTTTATACATAAAAAAGGTCTTGTAACATAATAGGTACCTTTACTAAGGTATTTTCATTCAAAGATTCATTATTTAGTCATTAAAACACTGTTCACGACTTCATAGGTAAATCGAATAAGTTGAACTCAGAACTATCATTTTATTCCAAAGATTCAATCTTTAGACATTAAAAAGGTCTAGTAACATAATAGGTACCTTTATTGAGGTGTTTTCATTCAAAGATTCAATCTTTATTCATTAAAACACTCTTCGCGACTTCATAGGTAACTCGAATAAGTTAAACTCAAAACTCTCACTTTCTTTCCCAGATTCAATCTTTGTACATTAAAAAGGTCTAGTGACATAATAGCTACCTTGATGGACGTAATTACATTCAAAGATTCAATATTTACTCATTTATACACTCTTTGGGACGTTACAGGGAACATGAATAACTTTAACTCAAAACCCTCATTTTGTTTCAAAGATACAGTCTTTATACATTAAAAAGGTCTACTAACAAAATAAGTACCTTTATTGAGGTATTTTCATTCAAAGGTTCAATCTTTAGTCATTAAAAAACTCTTCGCAACTTCATAGGTAGCTCGAATTAGTTGAACTCAAAACTGTCATGTTCTTTCAAAGATTCAATCTTTATACATTAAAAAAGTTTAGTGACAGAATAGGTCCCTTGATTGAGGTAATTTAATTCAAAGATTCAATCTTTACTCATTAAAACACTCTTCGTGACGTCAAAGGGAACTCGAATAACTTTAACTCAAAACTCTCATTTCTTTTCAAGGATTCAATGTTTATACAATAAAAATTTCTACTGACTTAATAGGTACCTCGATTGAGGTAATTTCATTCAAAGATTCAATCTTTACTCATTAAAACACTCTTCGGGACGTTACAGGGAACTCGAATAAGTTTAACTAAAAAATCTCATTTTCTTTCAAAGATTCAATCTTCATACATTGGAAAGGTCTAGTAACAGAATTGGTACCTTTATTGTGGTATTTTTCATTCAAAAATACAATCTTCAGTCATTAAAACACTCTTCGCGATTTCATAGGTAACTCGAATAAGTTAAACTCAAAACACTCATTTTCTTTCAAAGATTCAATCTTTATACATTACAAAGGTCTAGTGGTAGAATAGGTACCTTGATTTAGGTAATTTCCTTCAAAGATTCAATCTTTACTCATTAAAACACTCTTCGTGACGTCAAAGGTAACTCGAATAACTTTAACTCAAAACTCTTATTTCTGTTCAAAGATTCAATCTTTATACAATCAAAATTTCTAGTGACTTAATAGGTACCTCGATTGAGGTAATTTCATTCAAAGATTCAATCTTTATTCACTAAAACACTCTTCGGGAAGTCAAAAGGAACTCGAATAAGTTTAACTCAAAACTCTAATTTTCTTTCAAAGATTCAATCTTTATACATCAAAAAGATCTAGTAACATAATAGGTTCCTGTATTGAGGAATTTTCATTCGAAGATTCAATCTTTGGTCATTAAAACACTCTTCGCGACTTCATAGGTAACTCGAATAAGTTAAACTCAATACTCTCATTTTTTTCAAAGATTCCATCTTTATACATTAAAAAGGTCTACTGACATAATAGGTACATTGATTGAGATAATTTCGTTCAAAGATTCAATCTTTACTCATTAAAACACGCTTCGTGACGTCAAAGGGAACTCAAATAACTTTAACTCAAAACTCGTAGTTCTTTACAAATATTCAATCTTTATACATTAAAAAGGTCTAGTGACATAATAGGTACCTTGATTAAGGTAATTTCATTCAAAGATTCAATATTCACTCTTTAAAACACTCTTCGAGACGTCGCCGGGAACTCGAATATGTTTAACTCAAAACTCTCATTTTCTTTCAAAGATTAAACCTTTATACATTAAAAAGGTCTAGTGACATAATAAGTTCCTCTATTGAGGTAATTTGATACAAAGATTCAATCCTTACGCGTTAAAACACTATTCGGGACGTCATAGGAAACTCGGATAGGTTTAACTCATAACGCTCATTTCTTTTTAAAGATTCAATCTTTATATATAAAAGGTCCAGGGACAAAATAAGTCCCTTGATTCAAGTAATTTCAATCAAAGATTCAATCTTTACTCGTGGAAATACTCTTCGGGATGTCATAGGGAACTCGAATAAGTTTAACTCCAAACAGTCATTTTCTTTCCAAGATTCAATCTTTATACATTAAAAAGGTCTTGTAACATAATAGGTACCTTTACTAAGGTATTTATATTCAAAGATTCATTATTTAGTCATTAAAACACTGTTCACGACTTCATAGGTAAATCGAATAATTTAAACTCAGAACTATCATTTTATTCCAAAGATTCAATCTTTAGACATTAAAAAGGTCTAGTAACATAATAGGTACCTTTATTGAGGTGTTTTCATTCAAAGATTCAATCTTTATTCATTAAAACACTCTTCGCAACTTCATAGGTAACTCGAATAAGTTAAACTCAAATAAGTTAAACTCAAAACTCTAACTTTCTTTCCAAGATTCAATCTTTGTACATTAAAAAGGTCTTGTGACATAATAGCTACCTTGATTGAGGTAATTACATTCAAAGATTCAGTATTTACTCATTTAAACACTCTTTGGGACGTTACAGGGAACGTGAATAAGTTTAACTCAAAACTCTCATTTTCTTTCAAAGATACAGTCTTTATACATTAAAAAGGTCTACTAACAAAATAAGTACCTTTATTGAGGTATTTTCATTCAAAGATTCAATCTTTAGTCATTAAAACACTCTTCGCAACTTCATAGGTAACTCGAATAAGTTGAACTCAAAACTCTCATGTTCTATCAAAGATTCAATCTTTATACATTAAAAAGTTTTAGTGACAGAATAGGCACCTTGATTGAGTAATTTCATTCAAAGATTCAATCTTTACTCATTAAAACACTCTTCGTGACGTCAAAGGGAACTTGAATAACTTTAACTCGAAATGCTCATTTCTTTTTAAAACGTCAATGTTTATAAATTAAAAAGGTCTAGTGATGTAATAGCTACCTTGATTGAGGTAATTTCATTCAATGATTCAATCTTTACTCATTAAGACACTCTTTGGGACGTTACAGGGAACTCGAATAAGTTTAACTCAAAAATCTCATTTTCTTTCAAAGATTCAATCTTTATACATTGGAAAGGTCTAGTAACAGAATTGGTACCTTTATTGTGATATTTTTCATTCAAAGATTCAATCTTCAGTCATTAAAACACTCTTCGCGATTTCATAGGTAACTCGAATAAGTTAAACTCAAAACACTCATTTTCTTTCAAAGATTCAATCTTTATACATTACAAAGGTCTAGTTGTAGAATAGGTACCTTGATTGAGGTAATTTCCTTCAAAGATTCAATCTTTACTCATTAAAACACTCTTCGGGACGTCAAAGGTAACTCGAATAACTTTAACTCAGAACTCTCATTTCTTTTCAAAGATTCAATCTTTATATAATCAAAATTTCTAGTGACTTAATAGGTACCTCGATTGAGGTAATTTCATTCAAAGATTCAATCTTTATTCACTAAAACACTCTTCGGCATGTCAAAAGGAACTCGAATAAGTTTAACTCAAAACTCTAATTTTCTTTCAAAGATTCAATCTTTATACATCAAAAAGATCTAGTAACATAATAGGTTCCTGTATTGAGGAATTTTCATTCGAAGATTCAATCTTTGGTCAGAAAAACACTCTTCGCGACTTCATAGGTAACTCGAATAAGTTAAACTCAATACTCTCATTTTTTTCAAAGATTCCATCTTTATACATTAAAAAAGTCTACTGACATAATAGGTACATTGATTGAGATAATTTCGTCCAAAGATTCAATCTTTACTCATTAAAACACGCTTCGTGACGTCAAAGGGAACTCAAATAACTTTAACTCAAAACTCGTAGTTCTTTACAAATATTCAATCTTTATACATTAAAAAGGTCTAGTGACATAATAGGTACCTTGATTAAGGTAATTTCATTCAAAGATTCAATATTTACTCTTTAAAACACTCTTCGAGACGTCGCTGGGAACTCGAATATGTTTAACTCAAAACTCTCATTTTCTTTCAAAGATTAAACCTTTATACATTAAAAAGGTCTAGTGACATAATAAGTTCCTCTATTGAGGTAATTTGATACAAAGATTCAATCCTTACGCGTTAAAACACTATTCGGGATGTCATAGTAAACTCGGATAGGTTTAACTCATAACGCTCATTTCTTTTTAAAGATTCAATCTTTATATATAAAAGGTCCAGGGACAAAATAAGTCCCTTGATTCAAGTAATTTCAATCAAAGATTCAATCTTTACTCGTTGAAATACTCTTCGAGATGTCATAGGGAACTCGAATAAGTTTAACTCAAAATAGTCATTTTCTTTCCAAGATTCAATCTTTATACATTAAAAAGGTCTTGTAACATAATGGGAACCTTTACTAAGGTATTTATATTCAAAGATTCATTATTTAGTCATTAAAACACTGTTCACGACTTCATAGGTAAATCGAATAAGTTGAACTCAGAACTATCATTTTATTCCAAAGATTCAATCTTTAGACATTAAAAAGGTCTAGTAACATAATAGGTACCTTTATTGAGGTGTTTTCATTCAAAGATTCAATCTTTATTCATTAAAACACTCTTCGCGACTTCATAGGTAACTCGAATAAGTTAAACTCAAAACTCTAACTTTCTTTCCAAGATTCAATCTTTGTACATTAAAAAGGTCTTGTGACAAAATAGCTACCTTGATTGAGGTAATTACATTCAAAGATTCAGTATTTACTCATTAAAACACTCTTTGGGACGTTACAGGGAACGTGAATAAGTTTAACTCAAAACTCTCATTTTCTTTCAAAGATACAGTCTTTATACATTAAAAAGGTCTACTAAAAAAATAAGTACCTTTATTGAAGTATTTTCATTCAAAGATCCAATCTTTAGTCATTAAAACATTCTTCGCAACTTCATAGGTAACTCGAATAAGTTGAACTCAAAACTCTCTTGTTCTTTCAAAGATTCAATCTTTATACATTAAAAAGGTTTAGTGACAGAATAGGTACCTTGATTGAGGTAATTTCATTCAAAGATTCAATATTTACTCATTAAAACACTCTTCGTGACGACAAGGGGAACTTGAATAACTTTAACTCGAAACACTCATTTCTTTTCAACACGTCAATCTTTATAAATTAAAAAGGTCTAGTGATGTAATAGCTACCTTGATTGAGGTAATTTAATTCAATGATTCAATCTTTACTCATTAAAACACTCTTCGGGACGTTACAGGGGACTCGAATAAGTTTAACTCAAAAATCTCATTTTCTTTCAAAGATTCAGTCTTTATACATTGGAAAGGTCTAGTAATAGAATTGGTACCTTTATTGTGGTATTTTTCATTCAAAGATTCAATCTTCAGTCATTAAAACACTCTTCGCGATTTCATAGGTAACTCGAATAAGTTAAACTCGAAACACTCATTTTCTTTCAAAGATTCAATCTTTATACATTACAAAGGTCTAGTGGTAGAATAGGTACCTTGATTGAGGTAATTTCATTCAAAGATTCAATCTTTACTCATTAAAACACTCTTCGTGACGTCAAAGGGAACTCGAATAACTTTAACTCAAAACTCTCGTATCTTTTCAAAGATTCAATCTTTACACAATCAAAATTTCTAGTGACTTAATAGGTACCTCGATTGAGGTAATTTCATTCAAAGATTCAATCTTTATTCATTAAAACACTCTTCGGGATGTCAAAAGGAACTCGAATAAGTTTAACTCAAAACTCTAATTTTTTTTCAAAGATTCAATCTTTATACATCAAAAAGATCTAGTAACATAATAGGTTCCTGTATTGAGGAATTTTTACTCAAAGATTCAATCTTTGGTCATTAAAACACTCTTCGCGACTTCATAGGTAACTCGAATAAGTTAAACTCAATACTCTCATTTTTTTCAAAGATTCCATCTTTGTACATTAAAAAGGTCTACTGACATAATAGGTACATTGATTGAGATAATTTCGTTCAAAGATTCAATCTTTACTCATTAAAACACGCTTCGTGACGTCAAAGGGAACTCAAATAACTTTAACTCAAAACTAGTAGTTCTTTACAAATATTCAATCTTTATACATTAAAAAGGTCTAGTGACATAATAGGTACCTTGATTGAGGTAATTTCATTCAAAGATTCAATATTTACTCTCTAAAACACTCTTCGAGACGTCGCAGGGAACTCGAATATGTTTAACTCAAAACTCTCATTTTCTTTCAAAGATTAAACCTTTATACATTAAAAAGGTCTAGTGACATAATAAGTACCTCTATTGAGGTAATTTCATACAAAGATTCAATCCTTACGCGTTAAAACACTATTCGGGACGTCATAGGGAACTCGGATAGGTTTAACTCATAACGCTCATTTCTTTTTAAAGATTCAATCTTTATATATAAAAGGTCCAGGGACAAAATAAGTCCCTTGATTCAAGTAATTTCAATCAAATATTCAATCTTTACTCGTTGAAATACTCTTCGGGATGTTATAGGGAACTCGAATAAGTTTAACTCAAAACAGTCATTTTCTTTCCAAGATTCAATCTTTATACATTAAAAAGATCTTGTAACATAATAAGTACCTTTACTAAGGTATTTTCATTCAAAGATTCATTATTTAGTCATTAAAACGCTGTTGACGACTTCATAGGTAAATCGAATAAGTTGAACTCAGAACTATCATTTTATTCCAAAGATTCAATCTTTAGACATTAAAAAGGTCTAGTAACATAATAGGTACCTTTATTGAGGTGTTTTCATTCAAAGATTCAATCTTTATTCATTAAAACACTCTTCGCGACTTCATAGGTAACTCGAATAAGTTAAATTCAAAACTCTCACTTTTTTTCCAAGATTCAATCTTTGTACATTAAAAAGGTCTAGTGACATAATAGCTACCTTGATTGAGATAATTACATTCAAAGATTCAATATTTACTCATTTATACACTCTTTGGGACGTTACAGGGAACATAAATAACTTTAACTCAAAACCCTCATTTTCTTTCAAAGATACAGTCTTTATACATTAAAAAGGTCTACTAGCAAAATAAGTACCTTTGTTGAAGTATTTTCATTCAAAGGTTCAACCTTTAGTCATTAAAACACTCTTCGCAACTTCATAGGTAGCTCGAATTAGTTGAACTCAAAACTCTCATGTTCTTTCAAAGATTCAATCTTTATACATTAAAAAAGTTTAGTGACAGAATAGGTCCCTTGATTGAGGTAATTTAATTCAAAGATTCAATCTTTACTCATTAAAACACTCTTCGTGACGTCAAAGGGAACTCGAATAACTTTAACTCAAAACTCTCATTTCTTTTCAAAGATTCAATGTTTATACAATAAAAATTTCTACTGACTTAATAGGTACCTCGATTGAGGTAATTTCGTTCAAAGATTCAATCTTTACTCATTAAAACACTCTTCGGGACGTTACAGGGAACTCGAATAAGTTTACCTCAAAAATCTCATTTTCTTTCAAAGATTCAATCTTTATACATTGGAAAGGTCTAGTAACAGAATTGGTACCTTTATTGTGGTATTTTTCATTCAAAAATTCAATCTTGAGTCATTAAAACACTCTTCGCGATTTCATAGGTAACTCGAATAAGTTAAACTCAAAATACTCATTTTCTTTCAAAGATTCAATCTTTATACATTATAAAGGCCTAGTGGTAGAATAGGTACCTTGATTGAGGTAATTTCATTCAAAGATTCAATCTTTACTCATTAAAACACTCTTCGTGACGTCAAAGGGAACTCGAATAACTTTAACTCAAAACTCTCATTTCTTTTCAAAGATTCAATGTTTATACAATAAAAATTTCCAGTGACTTAATAGGTACGTCGATTGAGGTAATTTCATTCAAAGATTCAATCTATATTCATTAAAACACTCTTAGGGATGTCAAAAGGAACTCGAATACGTTTAACTCAAAACTCTAATTTTCTTTCAAAGATTCAATCTTTATACATCAAAAAGATCTAGTAACATAATAGGTTCCTGTATTGAGGAATTTTCATTTGAAGATTCAATCTTTGGTCATTAAAACAATCTTTGCGACTGCATAGGTAACTCGAATAAGTTAAACTCAATACTCTCATTTTTTTCAAAGATTCCATCTTTATACATTAAAAAGGTCTACTGACATAATAGGTACATTGATTGAGATAATTTCGTTCAAAGATTCAATCTTTACTCATTAAAACACGTTTCGTGACGTCAAAGGGAACTCAAATAACTTTAACTCAAAACTCGTAGTTCTTTACAAATATTCAGTCTTTATACATTAAAAAGGTCTAGTGACATAATAGGTACCTTGATTGAGGTAATTTCATTCAAAGATTCAATATTTACTCTTTAAAACACTCTTCGAGACGTCGCAGGGAACTCGAATATGTTTAACTCAAAACTCTCATTTTCTTTCAAAGTTTGAACCTTTATACATTAAAAAGGTCTAGTGACATAGTATGTACCTCTATTGAGGTAATTTCATACGAAGATTCAATCCTTACGCGTTAAAACACTATTCGGGACGTCATAGGGAACTCGGATAGGTTTAACTCATAACGCTCATTTCTTTTTAAAGATTCAATCTTTTTATATAAAAGGTCCAGGGACAAAATAAGTCCCTTGATTCAAGTAATTTCAATCAAAGATTCAATCTTTACTCGTTGAAATACTCTTCGGGATGTCATAGGGAACTCGAATAAGTTTAACTCAAAACAGTCATTTTCTTTCCAAGATTCAATCTTTATGCATAAAAAAGGTCTTGTAACATAATAGGTACCTTTACTAAGGTATTTTCATTCAAAGATTTATTATTTTGTCATTAAAACACTGTTCACGACTTCATAGGTAAATCGAATAAGTTGAACTCAGAACTATCATTTTATTCCAAAGATTCAATCTTTAGACATTAAAAAGGTCTAGTAACATAATAGGTACCTTTATTGAGGTGTTTTCATTCAAAGATTCAATCTTTATTCATTAAAACACTCTTCGCGACTTCATAGGTAACTCGAATAAGTTAAACTCAAAACTCTCACTTTCTTTCCAACATTCAATCTTTGTACATTAAAAAGGTCTAGTGACATAATAGCTACCTTGATGGACGTAATTACATTCAAAGATTCAATATTTACTCATTAAAATACTCTTTGGGACGTTACGGGGAACGTGAATAAGTTTAACTCAAAACTCTCATTTTCTTTCAAAGATACAGTCTTTATACATTAAAAAGGTCTACTAACAAAATAAGTACCTTTATTGAGGTATTTTCATTCAAAGATTCAATCTTTAGTCATTAAAACACTCTTCGCAACTTCATAGGTAACTCAAATAAGTTGAACTCAAAACTCTCATGTTCTTTTAAAGATTCAATCTTTATACATTAAAAAGGTTTAGTGACAGAATAGGTACCTTGATTGAGGTAATTTCATTCAAAGATTCAATCTTTACTCATTAAAACACTCTTCGTGACGTCAAAGGGAACTTGAATAACTTTAACTCGAAACACTCATTTCTTTTCAAAACGTCAATCTTTATAAATTGAAAAGGTCTAGTGATGTAATAGCTACCTTGATTGAGGTAATTTCATTCAATGATTCAATCTTTACTCATTAAGACACTCTTCGGGACGTTTCAGGGAACTCGAATAAGTTTAACTCAAAAATCTCATTTTCTTTCAAAGATTCAATCTTTATACATTGGAAAGGTACTGTAACAGAATTGGTACCTTTATTGTGGTATTTTTCATTCAAAGATTCCATCTTCAGTCATTAAAACACTCTTCGCGATTTCATAGGTAACTCGAATAACTTAAACTCAAAACACTCATTTTCTTTCAAAGATTCAATCTTTATACATTACAAAGGTCTAGTGGTAGAATAGGTACCTTGATTGAGGTAATTTCATTCAAAGATTCAATCTTTACTCATTAAAACACTCTTCGTGACGTCAAAGGGAATTCGAATAACTTTAACTCAAAACTCTCATTTCTTTTCAAAGATTCAATCTTTATACAACAAAATTTTCTAGTGACTTAATAGGTACCTCGATTGAGGTAATTTCATTCAAAGTTTCAATCTTTATTCATTAAAAGACTCTTCGGCATGTCAAAAGGAACTCGAATAAGTTTAACTCAAAACTCTAATTTCCTTTCAAAGATTCAATCTTTATACATCAAAAAGATCTAGTAACATAATAGGTTCCTGTATTGAGGAATTTTCCATCGAAGATTCAATCTTTGGTCATTAAAATACTCTTCGCGACTTCATAGGTAACTCGATTAAGTTAAACTCAATACTCTCATTTTTTTCAAAGATTCCATCTTTATACATTAAAAAGGTCTACTGACATAATAGGTACATTGATTGAGATAATTTCGTTCAAAGATTCAATCTTTACTCATTAAAACACGCTTCGTGACGTCAAAGGGAACTCAAGTAACTTTAACTCAAAACTCGTAGTTCTTTACAAATATTCAATCTTTATACATTAAAAAGGTCTAGTGACATAATAGGTACCTTGATTGAGGTAATTTCATTCAAAGATTCAATATTTACTCTTTAAAACACTCTTCGAGACGTCGCAGGGAACTCGTATATGTTTAACTCAAAACTCTCATTTTCTTTCAAAGCTTGAACCTTTATACATTAAAAAGGTCTAGTGACATAATAAGTACCTTTATTGAGGTAATTTCATACAAAGATTCAATCCTTACGCGTTAAAACACAATTCGGGACGTCATAGGGAACTCGGATAGGGTTAACTCATAACGCTCACTTCTTTTTAAAGATTCAATCTTTATATATAAAAGGTCCAGGGACAAAATAAGTCCCTTGATTCAAGTAATTTCAATCAAAATTCAATCTTTACTCGTTGAAATACTCTTCGGGATGTCATAGGGAACTCGAATAAGTTTAACTCCAAACAGTCATTTTCTTTCCAAGATTCAATCTTTATACATTAAAAAGGTCTTGTAACATAATAGGTACCTTTACTAAGGTATTTTCATTCAAAGATTCATTATTTAGTCATTAAAACACTGTTCACGACTTCATAGGTAAATCGAATAAGTTGAACTCAGAACTATCATTTTATTCCAAAGATTCAATCTTTAGACATTAAAAAGGTTTAGTGACAGAATAGGTACCTTGATTGAGGTAATTTCATTCAAAGATTCAATCTTTACTCATTAAAACACTCTTCGTGACGTCAAAGGGAACTTGAATAACTTTAACTCGAAACACTCATTTCTTTTCAAAACGTCAATCTTTATAAATTAAAAAGGTCTAGTGATGTAATAGCTACCTTGATTGAGGTAATTTCATTCAATGATTCAATCTTTACTCATTAAGACACTCTTCGGGACGTTACAGGGAACTCGAATAAGTTTAACTCAAAAATCTCATTTTCTTTCAAAGATTCAATCTTTATACATTGGAAAGGTCTACTAACAGAATTGGTACCTTTATTGTGGTATTTTTCATTCAAAGATTCCATCTTCAGTCATTAAAACACTCTTCGCGATTTCATAGGTAACTCGAATAAGTTAAACTCAAAACACTCATTTTCTTTCAAAGATTCAATCTTTATACATTACAAAGGTCTAGTGGTAGAATAGGTACCTTGATTGAGGTAATTTCATTCAAAGATTCAATCTTTACTCATTAAAACACTCTTCGTGACGTCAAAGGGAATTCGAATAACTTTAACTCAAAACTCTCATTTCTTTTCAAAGATTCAATCTTTATACAACAAAAATTTCTAGTGACTTAATAGGTACCTCGATTGAGGTAATTTCATTCAAAGATTCAATCTTTATTCATTAAAACACTCTTCGGCATGTCAAAAGGAACCCGAATAAGTTTAACTCAAAACTCTAATTTCCTTTCAAAGATTCAATCTTTATACATCAAAAAGATCTAGTAACATAATAGGTTCCTGTATTGAGGAATTTTCATTCGAAGATTCAATCTTTGGTCATTAAAATACTCTTCGCGACTTCTTAGGTAACTCGAATAAGTTAAACTCAATACTCTCATTTTTTTCAAAGATTCCATCTTTATACATTAAAAAGGTCTACTGACATAATAGGTACATTGATTGAGATAATTTCGTTCAAAGATTCAATCTTTACTCATTAAAACACGCTTCGTGACGTCAAAGGGAACTCAAATAACTTTAACTCAAAACTCGTAGTTCTTTACAAATATTCAATCTTTATACATTAAAAAGGTCTAGTGACATAATAGGTACCTTGATTGAGGTAATTTCATTCAAAGATTCAATATTTACTCTTTAAAACACTCTTCGAGACGTCGCAGGGAACTCGTATATGTTTAACTCAAAACTCTCATTTTCTTTCAAAGCTTGAACCTTTATACATTAAAAAGGTCTAGTGACATAATAAGTACCTTTATTGAGGTAATTTCATACAAAGATTCAATCCTTACGCGTTAAAACACAATTCGGGACGTCATAGGGAACTCGGATAGGTTTAACTCATAACGCTCACTTCTTTTTAAAGATTCAATCTTTATATATAAAAGGTCCAGGGACAAAATAAGTCCCTTGATTCAAGTAATTTCAATCAAAATTCAATCTTTACTCGTTGAAATACTCTTCGGGATGTCATAGGGAGCTCGATTAAGTTTAACTCCAAACAGTCATTTTGTTTCCAAGATTCAATCTTTATACATTAAAAAGGTCTTGTAACATAATAGGTACCTTTACTATGGTATTTTCATTCAAAGATTCAATATTTAGTCATTAAAACACTGTTCACGACTTCATAGGTAAATCGAATAAGTTGAACTCAGAACTATCATTTTATTCCAAAGATTCAATCTTTAGACATTAAAAAGGTCTAGTAACATAATAGGTACCTTGATTGAGGTGTTTTCATTCAAAGATTCAATCTTTATTCATTAAAACACTCTTCGCGACTTCATAGGTAACTCGAATAAGTTAAACT